>NC_136706.1:11342347-11379847 GCF_947650265.1 Symphodus melops | reverse complement strand
TTGAGTTAATGGGCTGTCCCTTTCTGCATGCCTTTTCTTTCAGCATCCACAACTTTTTCAGTCCGGTTTTTCATTTTTTTTCTCAGGGCAAGACAACACATCATTTAATGCCCTAAGTTAGAGCCCTTGTGCAGCAGTTAACCAGCTCCACACGACATTAGGACCCCTTTCACAATAGTCCGTACAAGAACACACAGTGGTCACACAATAGTCTGGCCAGGGCTATCAGGAACTCACACTCGTCAGGGGTTAATGATCGTCGGCCATTGGTTTGGAGCCCATTAGGGCAATGATCCGGGTACGTCTTTAATGCCACCTGGGGAAAGGAATGTACTTTCTCCTATTGTGTCTGACTGTCTGCCAGTGTCACTGAATGGTCATATAATATGTGTGTGTGTGTGTGTGTGTGTGTGTGTGTGTGTGTGTGTGTGTGTGTGTGTGTGTCAAAGAAAGGCCAATTGATGGAGAATGGTTCCAGAAAGTCACACACTGTGCAGAGACAGAGAAGGGTTAAATATTCCTGAGGTCAGTTGGTCAAGGGTTATTTGGTTTGGATTGAAATGCAGAAAAATGCAGAGACACAGAAAACGTACATTAAAACAGTGGCTGAAGAAAACCCACCATGGAAGAGGATAAATGATAATGCAGAGCTCAGCACCTTAAGAGGCTACGTGATCCGCATACATACACGCCACA
The DNA here is from genome assembly GCF_947650265.1 of Symphodus melops. Lineage (NCBI taxonomy): Eukaryota > Metazoa > Chordata > Actinopteri > Labriformes > Labridae > Symphodus > Symphodus melops. The sequence continues at coordinate 11,379,151 of NC_136706.1, read as the reverse complement.
CACAAAGAGAAGAAAGGGGCTTCATTCATAGCTGCTTCTATTACTTGGCTGAATTTATTGCCTCCTCTTATAAAACATCCTTCATTAAAAACAATGAAACTTCTCCATGGGTGGAAAACACCTAATTACAAGCGCTGTCGTTAATTTAATTGAGCACCTCTTTCATGCACTTCTGTTATTTTATAAAAGGACTAGTGCATTGACATTAACAAGAGTAAAGTTTGGATTAAACAAATAATCACTTAGAAGAACAACAAACTTTGTTATGGGTATAACATTTTTAAGTTAAAGCTCAAGTCGTAGTAAATTACTAATTTCGACTGACTTATTGTTCATATAAGTAAATAAATTCCCTTCTCAAATAACAAACAAACTTACAAGTTGTAATTTACAAATAGAAACAGATGATTGAAAAAAAAGAAAGATTATAACCTGACCTATTTCCTTCTTCTTTTTTTCCAGTAACCTGTTACCAAATAGATTTCAATGTTTGCAAAAGTATTCCCTCTCTCCAACTTTTGATGATCGTTTTCAGCTGTTTTTCCAGAGGAAAAAAAACTTGTCTTGTTATTAGTTCCTTAGTCAGAAAATATGGTATTTTGTGTGGACAAAACCTACTTAAGGCATTAGCAGGCTGCTTACCTTCATCACTTTGCACATACCAATAATAGGCCTTTTATGTTGTTTAGCTTTCAACATGTTTTTCTTTTTTTTCCATTTCTGAATGTGCATCATGCCTATTCTAAAATGTAAATACAAAATGTTGTTGTTCATACACAAGCATGAAATTAGAGTAAAGTTTTTAGCTGTATCAAAACAGTGCACGTACCAATGACACGTGTTTCCAGTGGATATGACACAGCAAGGTGTTTTCCAATTTGATTTTACATTATTCTTTTGTCCTTTTAAAATGATTTCTGAGACAGCTGAACTATTTCTATCACTATTGTGGAGAACATAAATGAAAGATTTAATGGTAATGTTATTTAATTTAGTTCTCCAAGCAAACATCTTTAATTTCACCTGACACATTATCAGGACAGCTTGAGCAATAGTTCGAAGACGTTTTTCATTTTGCTCATGAACTTTATGCACTTTTATTTTTTGAGGAAACATCTGTTGGATCACAGACTTAAAAAAAAAAAAAGCCCTGCAATGACACAGCTGGGGGTTAGGGGAGGGGGTCCACAGGGTCTCTAAACGTTGGGGGGCGGCCAGTTGTCGGCCATGTAATCAGAGTTGAACTTGAAGAAAGAAAGTGTGGTGTGTGTGTGGTGTGTGTGTGTGTGTGTTGTGGTGGGGGGGGGGGTGTCCTCTGTTGGCAGGACAATAGACAGTGGCAGAAGCAGCAGCTGACCAGAGATCCCTTCTTCTCTTGCTTCTTTTGTCATACTGCATAATGACATCTCCAACACGTACACACACACACTCTGTCATTACCCTCCATTCACCATCACTACTCATCCCTCCTCCTCCTTTGGCTTTAAGGGACTTGTGCATTTTCTACTGTGTGCACATGTCCTTGTAAGAATTTGTGCAAGTATGTGGATTTGTGTGAAAAGTTTTTCCAGCTATTTTGTGTAGATAATGTAGGATATTTTATATTTCTGATCTAAATAAATATAACAAGCATTGTGATAACTGTGATAAAGGTCAGCTCCTCGGAAAGAAGACAGTTCCATATAAATGTATGTTTATTATCACATCATTTCTGTATGATAAGTAAGGGTAATGAGTATTTTAAATGAAAGTAATTATTTGGATGAAGAAATGTCCCTGGGATTTTATAAAGTTGATTTCTCACACTCTGTTCTGTTGAAGGTCTAAAGATCAAGTAACTCGATGCCTGAAGGGGATGATTAAGGTCAGATTCATTAAATTACAGCGTTATCACATTAACTTTTATTTAGATCACACTGTTTCTTACTAACTGGCTTCACAATGTTTTACTCAACGATCAAGCAGTTAATTCCAGTGTCACTCAAAAAACAATCTAAAAATAAACAGAGACCTCTAGCCAAACCAGAGTCATTGGAAGACAATATTATCTGCATTACAGATTGTATTTCCTTTGCAGCTTTAGAATTCTATGAACCAAATATAAGGTAAAGAATCAACTCTACAAGTTTCCTTTCTGTTTTTCTGAATACTAGACTACAGTTGATTTGAAGAGTTTCCTGAAAAACACATGGTTAATATTTGAGGGTATGACCCCTTGATGTTTTTGCAGACCCCTCTCTCGTCATTGGAACTTTCTCACCATACAGCCTCTCTCTTACTCTCTCCTCTTTGGGAGAGCAGACCAAAGTGTGAAACAGAATATGTGATCTTCTGGTGTTTTCTGTGTGTGTTTAGAGCTTGTTTGGTCGCTCTCCTCCTGCCTGCCAGGTGATTTGGCCTGATACGGAAGGTCACCTCTGTGATGTCACTTCCCTTTCCTCTCCGGATATTCCCAGCATTCTACTGCCAGCAGCCGGGAACTCTGGGAACTAAGAGCAGGAAGCCTGGCTCCTTCACAGCAGCGAGAGAGGGGGGTGGTGGGTGGTGGGGTTGGTTATGAGTGAATGTGGTGATTTATATGAGTGACTAATTTGTGAAAATAACAGACAGGAGCGGACACACAGTTAAAAATAAAGTTAAAGAGCCGAGGTAGAAAATGGGGTCGGGATTGTTGTATGCTGCATGTGTATTCACTGTTTGAATTATGAGGATGTATTTGAAATTGTGTAAAGCAAGTATCAATCATCAATAAGTTGATCCGTATCGCCCCCTTCTGGCTATGACCTGTCATTTAAAGTGTGGGTGATGAAGCCTCATTGGTCCCTGTGTTTTGATATGTTTTTGTTTCCTGAGAATGTGAGGAATGATAATAGCTTTTACAAAATCATTAGATCTTTGATTATTTGTGCTTCTAGCCATAAAAAGCATTTTTTTTCCAATGCATTGTCACCTGTCCCTCAATCATAATGGCACTGTACTTACACGCTGTTGGTGGTACTAAGTAAACAGAATGACCTCATGGCACAAATTATAATAAGGTCAAATTTAATGGCTACAATGAGAGGACAAAAACCTCAGAAACAACATATCAAACGAGCTTGCGTATGTACTTTGGCCCATTGTTGCAAGACATATTTTTACATAATTAAAAATGGCAGCAGCTGACCAAAGTGCTAAATATGACTTGGCTTGACTTGACTAGAGACAGATCAAACAATACACTGCCTGACCACTGTGAACATGTGCATCCCAGAACACTTCTGAATGTAACCTGAGTGACTGGATCTAAATCTTTCTTCAATCTTCTCAGGGTAAGTTTTGACCTGAAGTTCACGGCCTGTCTCATAGAGATATTTCTCATGGTTGGATATCCTTTTCTCACTGTTTCTTATACCCCCTCCCCTTCAGCTCTCACATAGCATTCTCCTATGAATAAGTGATTTGGTGTGACACATGCTCAACTGACCACAGCCAAGTTAAACAAAACGGAATGAAAAAGAGCAAAGTTCTAGTTCAATATTCAAGTGGACACTGGACTGAAGAGTGACGCAACATCAACAAATAAATGTTTTCATGTTAAAGAGTAATCAAGCCACATCATGGGGTTTGCAGATGTTTGTAAATTTATTCTTTAACCACTGTTGTGTCAAATATCATCAAATACAATCACCGCAGAGTAACCATTTTAATAATCCTTTTTCACTTGTCTCCATGCTACTGTCATCTTATTTGTGAATATCTGGTCCAGTCTTTATCCACAAGGCCATTTTGAAAGTTGTTTATTACTTAATCTGTTCTTGATCAAATACATTTCAACTGTAGCCCTTCCTCAATTATCTTGAACTGACAACTATAATAGTTAAAATGGGTAGTAATCGGAAATATCATTTATTGATGGCCCACTGAGGGAAATGTTCTCTTCTCTTCTCGGCCTTGTGATCACATGATATATGCTCAGACTATTTAAAGTAAGAAGTCGTTTGATGATTGCACAGATTAGGTAAATCAATTTAGAATTCCCCACACACCATTTTTAATTGATTCTATCAACTAAACTCTCAAATCTTTCTTTGAAGGTTTCCACACTGGACCCAGGTGTCCTACAAGTCACAGTAACTTTTTTTGACTTGTCATTTTCTTCAGCTACACTCCGGCACATCATCAATGACAATGACATACTCTTCAGCGGTCTACATTTCAAAGCCAACTCCCCTCCTCCCTTTTCTGCTAACTCTGTTAGTATAATATACATTAAACCCCTCCATGTTCAATACCTCTCTCTACATTCATCCATATTTCAGATATGGATATGATTGTGAACTCACCTCTGAATGTATTTACTGATTTTAATAGAGTTTGTATGAATACTTCTATAATCAAAATGAATAAGTAGAAATCTTCTTACTTGATTTTTTCTTTGAACTAATCGTCGGTATAGTAACTAGTGATTTACTGGCTGTGCCTTACATTTCCTATAAAACAAATACTAGGAATTTTGTTTTTTTACTTCAGAAGTTCAATGTTACATATTAGGTCAAAAAAAAACCTCAGCAGGGTAAACAAGTGTCAAAGGTAAATGACCTGACTGTCCTGATCTAAAGATTATAAGTGACAGCGAGGTAGCCGATGAACATTTTCCCAATATTTCTTCTTCAGAGAGCTGCACAGATCGACTGGTAGGATGACAAAAGCAGTGTTTCTGTTTTCGGTGCTGCTCCTGGCTTGGACCTGCTCTCACCAGGGGGTCCATACACAGGAGGATGATAGCATGGAAAAGGTTAGTTGCTGAACTTTTCAGTACTTAAAGATCTTCTCTTCTTCTTTATTTGCCTTGTTGGTTTTTTATATGACTAATGTTGCTGTCTTTCCAGCTTGTATTACATTTTTAATTTATATTAAATGTAACAGGGAACCATTGATCCTTCTTATATTTAATTTCAAATAAAATAGAGTTTCTAATTTTAATCTAGTTATTGTGCTGGATTAAAAACACAAAGGAGTTTGTGTTGTTAATGTAATTGGCCAAGAGTGAATCTTTCTAAGAATTTCAAACTAATTTGATGAAAATATGTCATTGTACTTCTGACTGAGTCCGTCTCTGGCCCTGACACAGCAGGTGATTGACCTTACAACTGGCTTTAACAAAACAGGTAAGTGATTCATATTCATCATGTGATTTACTTCATGCCATAGTAAGTTTATATGAAGTTGTGTAGCGATGTTAAATACTGAAGCATCATGTTGCAGCTTCTCTCTCTGTAGTATTTCTTCTCTTAGAGGTCGGTCAGCAGGTAGCACAGACTTCAGGACCAACATGTAGGATATTTAGAGTGTTATTTCTACAACTCCACCTCACACATCTTGCATTGTTTACTATGGAGAAGAATTGAACCAACAACAGCTGCATGTACAAGAGTGAAGTCCTGAGTAATGGTTCTACTCATCCCTCTCTCTCCCTCTCTCTCTCTCTCTCCCTCTCTGTCTCTCTCTCTCTCTCTCTCTCTCTCTCTCTCTGGTGCTGTAGAGGTTTGTGTGCAAGCTCCAGAGACAGGTTTATGCAGGGCGTATGTAGAGCGTGTTTTCTACAACTCCACCTCAATGAACTGTGAGGTCTTCACCTACGGGGGCTGTGGAGGCAACCAGAACAACTTTGAACAGGTGTCGGAGTGTATGGAGAAATGCCACACTAAAGGTGAGGAAGGAAATCCAAACCATGTTTCACACATCATAATTGGTCTTTGTTCACATAAAAAAGTTTTCACGTAATTGTATGATTACCCCTTTGACAGAAGAAGAGCCCACACCAAAACCAGCATGCAGTGAGGACTGCTGAGGTCCTGTCTGGAAGCACACCAACAGGACAACTTGTTTCATGAAGGAGAACCTGAGTGAGAAGAGACAAGACGCTGCTGATAATCGACACTTTACAATACATTTAATTAGAGGCATTACAAAAGGAAAACAATAGAAGCGTTGTTGATTTTTTTTTTGAAGCACTCAAAGAATTAAATGACTAAATCAATTCTCTGCTTGGCATGGGATATTCTTTTTCATTGGTGGCTGATCAGAAAGAGATGTGGGGACTTAGCATTCATTAAAGCTTGATCCATAACAGTCGAATATTTAATAAAAAAGTAAATTAAAAAAAGTGGTTTCCCGCATCTTTTCGCTGCATAGTTGTACACCTTTGGCTACTCACTTTCTTACATTACTATTATAAAGTATCTTCTGTGTGACTTTACACAAAATCCTTTTTACTCATTTACAGACGAAGGGACCCGACACCCCCACGTTTAAATTGCTGAGGTTCTGCTTTGAGGCAGACACTGGAAAACCTGTTTTAATAAAGACCAGAGTGTGATGAATAAACACTGAAACAGACTTCTTCTATCATTTATTATTATGATTTTTATGTGGTGTACTGGGCCCTATAGCTCAAAAGTAATCTGACCGGGAAAAAAAAACCCTGATTGGGTTTTTCAACTTTTTTGAGTAAGTTTGACGGAGGCACATAGTGCAAAAGCAATATACAGTAAAAAAGACAAGCACAATTACAGATACAAAAGAAAAAAGTCATACAGTTAAAATAAAAGCTCTCAGGAGCCGAGCTCTGACAAAAGGGTGGATTTAATGTCAGAAATATGGTCAGCTCAACGGATGGAAGTGGAAGACTGTTCCAGAACAGAGGTGCCATAACAGTAAAAAGCCAGACCACCTTTGACCGTAACATTGACTCAGGTAAGGTGAGGCCTCAAGGCAGGTCATCTCACAGGTCTGCTTGGGAGTTAAAAGCTCCTTTAGATATTCAGGTGCAAGTCCATGTCCATGGCGATGTGAGCTTTGTTGTTTATGATCTTTAAAATGTGTGTGTGTGTGTGTGTGTATGTATATGTATGTATATATATATATATACATATACATATATACATATACATATATATATATATATACATATATATACATACACACACACACACATTTGTATATATATACATATATATGTAAAATTATCATTATATCATCATTATATATATAATATCATGTTTAATGATAATTATATATATATATATATACATATATATTAGATGTGCATTTTAAAGATGATATATGTGTATATGTGTGTGTATATGACTGATAACTTTACATCAGCTAAATGTTTAGACGGAACTTTTCCTACGTTGATAAGTGATTTAAGCAAGACTAAAAAAAAAAGAAATCTGATGAAAGGACAGAGCGTGATCTTTTCTGTATTATTTAGTTATATCTTATGTGTGTCCCTGTAGTGGTCCACAGACCCTCGAGAAACAATCAATATTTAAGGTGGATTGTAACCATGAAAATTCTTTCTGGTAGTGCTTATGTAGCTACATTTTTAGTGTCAGTATATTTTCGATGTTCTGCGAGGTTTTAAATCAAAGTGATGTCCTCAAATGTATGCCCTGAATAAATCTGTGTCTGGAGCTTCTTGACAGAAAGCATCAATGATAAATACAGGAAGTAGAACATAAAATGTATTATGAATTGGCTTCTGCACATGTCACATGAAGTGTTTTGGATAAACTTGTTGCTTGATCAACATTAGAATTATAATTTCTTATCCTTCATTCTGAACACAGTGTTGTAGTTTCAAAACTTAAAACCTCTTTTACCCACTGACACCATCAGGGAGGCAGTCCAGTTTTAATCTCATTTCATATCAAAGCAGAATGTTCCACTTTGCTTTGCGTCACAGAAACTATAGACGTCTTTCTCAGTAAAAATGGAAAATAATCATCATCCATGGCACGTCACCTCTGGGTAACCCCAGGGCTCAATTCTTGAACACCTTTTCTTTCAGTCTGCTTTCAGATGCTTCCACTTTAATTTGTTGCATTCAATAAATACATTTAACAATATACACCTGTTATTCTTTGACGAATGAAAATACAAAGTAATAAAAGGCACCATGCAACCCCACCAAAACAAGCAAGAATGGTCAGAATATCTTTAATTGAACCATTTGTGTTGTGAAGCAGCTCGCCTGATCCAGATCACACAGATCTTTGAACCATGACATGAAAAGCAGATTTTAATTGACTGTCCATTGATATTGAGCTGTGTTGCCCTCCGACAGACTCTACAGGTCTGCCAGAGCTCGGACAAACAGACTCAAGGACAGCTTCTTCCCCAGAGCCATAACCACACTGAACCTGGACTCGTGTTGATCCTCCCACCTTTTACCACACACACACTCCCTCATCATACACACACAAAATCACACACTTCCGGCATGTGCAATATTCTACATTTCAGACTGCAATATTTATTTTAAATTCTGCTATAGTCTACATTTAATATGGTGCAATATCTATTTTATATTTCAGCAACATTCTGTGCAATATCGTTTTATGCTTCTGGAATAGTTGACATTTCATACTGTGCAATGTTTATATTTCTGCTATGGTTTACATTTCACACGGTGCAATTTTTATGTTATACTTCTGCAATAGTTTACATTTCGTACTGTGCAATACTTATATTTTATTTTTCAGAAATATCCATTCATTCATGTCCCCCTCTGGGCAAGCCAAACACTCTCTTATTTCTCTAATGAACTACTCACAGAGCTAAGAAACAGCATGGGGGAGAAAAAAGAATTGATTTACTAATGTAACCTTCGGAGCGAGTAGGTGTGCAGCACAAGTTAAATGAACCTTCGGGGAGTGAACCACAGGGCTACCTATGATTCACTGCATGTTTTGTGGTGCCCCCTCATAAATTAGCGACAGGCCAGTAATACAAAGATGTGTAAAAAGAGCAAAATGGTACTTTTGATAAAGCAAGTAAACATGTAACACAGAGGCCTTATTCTTGTGGCATATTTTGTAAATTTTCTTTTTTATGTTAGCGAGGGCTGAAAGATATTCCTAAAATAGAAAATGTTCTGTACATTTTTGTTAACTGCTGTTTTAGAATGAACCTTAATATTTGCAAACAAGCAGGCTGTTGTTTAACCATTTAACCCTTCATAGGGCACTCATTGAAATACTTTGAAATTCAAAAATTCAACCTCAGTGTTATTGGGGGACATAACAGAATTTTATTTCTGTTAAAAAAAAAAAAAATCTTTAATTTCATTGAGAAAAATAAACGAAGTGACCATATTTGGTCCAAATGCCATGATAGCAGGATCAGTGATATAGGGTGATCGCTTCTGGCTGAGTGAGGATCACATGCTTCTCGACCTTAGTGAGGTGCAGAAGGGTGGCCATATGTAATGTGTACCAAAATGACCAAAAATAGTCACTTGCCCGATAAATGGTTAATAACCTGAGTTTTTACCAAAAAAAACAAAGAACTATGTTACAGGCTTGATTCTGAGAAAAACAAATAAAAAACAGACAAAGAGGTAAAAAAAAAATCAAAGTATTTTATTTTATTCTATTAAAGGGTTTCTTTTGTGAACCTTTTGAATCTGATATATAAAGCCTTACTGTTTTTATTATTATTATTTTTTAAATAGAACACAATAGTTTCTCACTGCAATTACAGATTGTGTATCTGTTATTTTTGAAGAGGACAAAATACTAAAAGTTTCTGACAATATTATTAAAAAAAAAAAAATCATTTTGGTCCCCCCCCAAAAAACGTTTGGATAACACTGCATTAACAACTGCTATTCATCCAAAACAATGTTCCATTCTGCAGTTAGCTTTGCCTTAATCTTCCTACAAAACAAAACTCTGATGTTTTGATACCTAAAGTCCAATGTTTCTTAATAGGTCATCAGAACAAGGTTACATTTTCCAACTTGTTTCTTTGTTTTGGCTCTAATGGTTAGAACATACTATGTGGGCAGCTCGGTAAACACAAGACAGAGGTAGGTAACCTGATTACTGAGATGAGGAGTAGCCTATTTAAGAAACAGTGGGGTACAGTGATAACCGTATTCCCGATATTTCTTCTTCAGAGAGCTGCACAGATCGACTAATAGGATGACAAAAGCAGTGTTTCTGTTTTCGGTGCTGCTCCTGGCTTGGACCTGCTCCCACCAGGGGGTCCATACACAGGAGGAAGATGGCACGGAAAAGGTGAGTTGCTGAACTTTTCAGTACTCAAGGTAAAGGATCTTCTCTTCTTCTTTATTTTCCTTGTTGGTTTTTTTATGTAAACAATGCTACTGTCTTTCCAGGCTATAGTACATTTCTAATTCGTATAAAACAAATGTGAACTGTTGTGCTGGAATGAAAACATTAAAGATTTGTAATGTTGACAATGACATAAACAAAGTGTTTAAAACAACATCTGACGGAGTCTGTCTCTGGCCCAGGCACAGCAGGTGATTGGTACTGAAGCTCCTGCTGTTGATGCTCCTGCTGTTGATGCTCCTGCTGATGCTGCTCCTGCTGATGCTGCTCCTGCTGATGCTGCTCCTGCTGATGCTGCTCCTGCTGATGCTGCTCCTGCTGATGCTGCTCCTGCTGATGATACAACTGTCTTTAACAAAACAGGTAAGTGATTCATATTCATCATGTGATTTACTTCATGCCATAGTAAGTTTATATGAAGTTGTGTAGCGATGTTTGTATAGTATTTCTTCTCTTAGAGGTCGGTCAGCAGGTAGCACAGACTTCAGGACCAACATGTAGGATATTTAGAGTGTTATTTCTACAACTCCACCTCACACATCTTGCATTGTTTACTATGGTGTAGTGGTTAGGATTCAGTGCTCTCATCGCTGTGGCCCGGTTTCGATTCCCGGTCAGGGAAATTTCAAATTTCCCCCGTTGGGGGATCAATAAAGGTTATGCTGAATTGAACCAACAACAGCTGCATGTATAAGAGTGGAGTCCTGACTAATGGTTCTACTCCTCTCTCTTTCTCTCTGGTTCTGTAGAGGTTTGTGTGCAAGCTCCAGATCCAGGTTTATGCAAGGCACATGAAGAGTATTTTTTCTACAACTCTACCTCAATGAACTGTGAGATCTTCTTCTACGGGGGCTGTGGGGGCAACCAGAACAACTTTAAAAATATGACGGAGTGTATGGAGAAATGTCACACGAAAGGTGAGGAGGGAAATCCAAACCATGTTTCACACATCATAATTGCTCTTTGATTACATATTCAAGTCCTAAAAATGTTGATTGTAACCCTTTGACAGAAGAAGAGCCCTCAACAACAGCAACAATATTAATACCAGCATGAGGACAGCTGAGGTCCTGTCTGGAAGCACACCAACAGGATAACTTGTTTCATGAAGGAGAACCTGAGTGAGAAGAGGAGTGACACAAAGGCATTACAAAAAGGAAAACAATAAATGCATTGTTGATTTGTGTTGAAGCACTCAAAGAATTAAAGGAATAAATCAACTCTCTGCTCTGCATGGGACATTGTTGTTCATTGTTGAATGATCAGAAAGAGATGTGGGGACCTAGAAGTCATTATACCTTGATCCATAACAGTTGAATACTTAATCCATATAAAATGATGACATTCCTTCACCTAGATGTAGTTGTTCAGATGGATCGATGTGGTAACACATCAATCTAAAGACAGTCTACAACAAAAATTTCAATTATATAACAATGGAACTTTATGCAACTAATTTATATGATAATGACGGTCCCATGCAAAATAAAATCTTATTTAATATCTAAGTTTACTAAAAAAAACTTCTATTATTAAAAAAGAAGAACCTCCTTGGACACAGTAGGTTGTTACTCATTCTTTTCAACTCATAATACTTTTGATAAACATTAACTCCAGGTTGAAATAGAGTTTTTTCTTCCGTAAAGATTTCCTTTATTTTATTTTATTTTTTTTTTCAAAATTTCTACCCAGATGCCACACTGATATAAATTCATCTGAGACTTCACAGAGCGTAGCAGACATTGAATGTTGCCCTACTTCTAGAATGTAGAAACATGTACTTCCCCTTTCTCTTGAACTCTTATTAAAAGTGTGCTCTGTGCTTTATCTGCTTATCGCCTGCTGCAAGAAATCTTTGATTGCTTGGTTAAAAAGAATGGATCTTTGACATTTATAAAGTTGGAAAAAAAAAGTAACGCTTCCTTTTTGCAACGCAGAATTGCAAAATGTGAAACACATTTGCAAGCGCTGAGGCAAATTTACAAGTGGCAGAGCACTCCAAACATTTACAAACTAATCTTGACAGAAAGGGAATCAACCGAATTCAGGAAGTGACCTGGAAGTAATTGAATGAGGGGTCATTTTGTTTGTTTTGGCAGAAAGCCTGATAATAATTGTATTTAATTGTAATTATGTTCCAGATTAATCATACATGTATACTCATGGATACTTTAAAAGTTTGAGAGACTGTCCACGAGAAAAGCAAAAATGATTCATTTGACTCAAATTAAATCTACAAAGCGGGAACTCAAACTCTGTATCACAGTCCCCCAAATCTGTGGAAGACAAAAACAAATAAAATGATCCCTCCCTCGATCCCTTCGGGTTTCTTCCTGCCTTTGGTTTATTCCCTTTCTGTTAAGATGTTGCGGTTTGTGCGCGCGACCCCATGTATTGAGGCTTAGTCCTCGCGCGCGGGCGGCCCGGGTTCGCGTCCGGCCTGTGGCCATTTCCCGCATGTCTCTCCCCACTCTCTCTCCCCCTTTCCGACTCTATCCACTGTCCTCCCTCTACAATAAAGGCAAAAAAAGGCCAAAAATAAATCTTTAAAAAAAAAAAAAAAGATGTTGCGGTTTGTTAATTTGTTTGGGAACTGGTAAAAGGTTTCTGCCACTTGTAAAATGTGTTTCAAACTTTGCAGAACTGTTTAATATCTTGGAAATTTGTTGTATAAAACCCCATTGTGTTTTGTCCTAAGTTTTATCTTTACTGTGCTCTAGTGAACATTACTTTGCTGAGATCTGGCGTTACTTTTAGTTTTCTGATGGAGCATTACCCTTTCAGCTTCTGGCTTTTCACTTGTCTATGCTTTCTGTGCTCAAAATGATTCAAAGCTACAAAAAAGACTATTCTTTGGTGAGAAGATTTCATCAATTATTTGCTGCACTAACAAGATTTTTGGATTGTGTCTTTTGTTTGTATTTGACAAGTGCCATGAAGCCGCTACAACAGCAGAGGTTCATGAAATATATGTAAACAATTAAGAGCAACTCCACATGAAAAGAAAGAAAACTGACAAACAGTGGTGTTTTATTCAGGATCGTTGGTCATACAAGTGCCTAGACAAAAGACTTTTATTTTGACATGAACAATTCACCAGATTGCATGAACATTTATTACATTTTGATGTTCAAAATGCCTAGGAGGAGGCCTTCTAGCACCCCCACTTAATGTGCAACCCTAATGTCTAAATTAAATCTAAATCTTGAGTTAAGAAGTGATGTGACTGCATCTCATTCAGTTTGCCTTCAGGAGCTCTGCGTCTGCAGGAGAGGAAAGAAAAAACATTAATGCCTCGGTATGTGTGGGTTAGGTTTTTTTTTGTTTTTTTTAAGATGAATAGATAAATACACCTAGTCCTGGGTGTTGTTAAAAAGATAATTTGAAAGGTGTCTAATGCTGTGGCTTTGCCATTGGCTGCTTCATGAATGCAGGTTTGTATAATTTATTCTCCTCTATAATCTTACCATCAGCAGCATTCACCACCACCCCGCAGTACTCGTCACACTCAGCCTTACTGTAGAACTTGTTGGCGTTTCCCTGACAAAAGTTTGGTTTGTAAGGAACACACAGACCCACAGTGGAGTCGAAGGCCCAGATTGGAGACTGGCCTGTGCAGGGTTGGGCCGCCATGGGTAGACGGCACACAGCTGGAGAGAGCACAGAGGACAACAGAGGACTTTGCATGATATCAATTATCTCAAGACTTTGCCTTATCTTTATCATCAACTTTACATCTTTCTCGTAGCAGACCAGTCATAAGCCTCACACTCAGCAATCGGTAAAAAAAAAAAGGCTCAAGTTAAAATTAGGAGTTTATGTTAGAAATAAGTCTTGCTTTTCATTTAAGGCCAAAAAAAGACTTGTTGCTGCCACTTTTATGTCGATGCTGGACTATGGCGATGCTATTTAAATGCACACATCCACGCAATGCCGGCATATTCGTATTTATACGTGTATTCTCAGTCTGTTTCCGTCTTACCCATGGAGCTACATACTTCAAAAAAGTACTGGAAGTCACAATCTTGTTCTGCTCCAAGGATTTATATCTTTTAACCACACTTAAGGCTCAAACTGAATTAGAAAAAAAAATCTTTCAAGTCTGCTGCTCCCTCTTCTTGGAATCGGTTGTAAGATACTTTAAATCTTCACTGGCTGGTTCACTTGAATGTTTAGGACTGTAGATGTTTTAACGAACCAATTTTGCCGCCTTTTGATTGTCTTGCTGTTGATTTAATAAAAACAAGTTTGATGAATGGTTCATCTTGTGATTCCTTTATTCAAGTGTTTGTTAAGTGTTTCACGTCTGAAACCCGTTAAATTGGGCAGCTGCCTGTCTTGGCCAGAATGCTCTTGTAAAAGAGATGTTTAATCTCATTGAGAGTTTTCCTGGTTAAATAAAGGTTAAAAATAAAAAAATAAGATAATTCTTTTCACAGAGCCTCATTCAATACAACAGCTACCAGTATGTAAGTGGGAAGTCATCACATTCCTTTAGCTGCAACAACTTTTACTGGCTCAGCAATGAAGTGATGGGCAGATGAAGGCTCATGGAACTTTGGGCCTTTCTTTCTATATGTGCAAACCATGCAATAAAAAAGAGCTTTAAGGCTTCAAACTCTGCATAGACAGTGACATCTGCTGGCTGCTTTTAATACAAAGAAGGCCTGGAGCTTTGACATCATCCCACCATCTCCACTACATCTGACAGATTTGAGCAACATGCAGAATATGATGATGCAGCATGTATGTCACAGTCATCTGATAAGTATAGATGGTATTTTTTTGCATTTCACTCCTTACCCTCAGTGCGGCATCTCTGCAGACAGTCTCTCTCAGTCACAAAGTTGTTCTGGTTGCCCAGACAGCCTCCGTACTTGAAGAGTTCACAGCTCATCGAGGTGGAGTTGTAGTAGTAACGTTGGTGCAGCCCAAAACATGGTCCTGTTTCTGGTGCTGCATTACAGGCCTCTATAGTAGGAAACAGGGAAGAGATATAGAACCAGACAGATACGATACACAGTGGTTGCTACATTAGAATCAGGATCTTATTCAAAAGAATCCATTCAAAAACATGACTATGTTATATAAGTGCCCATCATCAGAGAGCGAACACTTACCGGTTGAGTTGAAAAGAGGTGAATCATCACCAGAACTCTCCATCTCATCAGGTACCACAGTAAGCTCCTTATTTCTCCTCCTTCGCTGCTTCACAGCCAAAGACAGACTCAGTTAGAGATGAAAAGCCACATGAACATACAACATAAATATTCTTCTGAAATACTGAAGTCCTGAGGACAATAACACAACTTAAACTACTACTTTTTGTTACTTAATTCTTGCACCATTAAAACAATTTTAATCCTTATTTTGTTTTATTATGATGTTCATACGTATCCTAATATTGTTTTAAGCACAGTTAAATTGTTTCTGTGCCCTTAAGAAGTTCATATTAATGACATCATTTTCACTGCTTTCATTTTTACATTCTGCTAAACAGCATTATCAAGTTATTTGATATTGAGAGTTCCAATATAAAAGTATATCTAGCTGCTACTTCTTCCACAAACATGTAAAACATATTATTCCAACTGTATAATAGGAATTATTTCCTTTGACAAACAATACATCACATACAACACTGCACCTGCTGCAAGGGGTGCAAAGGGGATGTCTTAAAGCATACTACATAAAGGACGTTTGTTCTTGATTCATTAAAATATGTCAATATATTTTATTAGCTAAAGTGTTTTTGAATAGAAATATGAAGACACAGGATCAGAGGATTTAGGTGTGAGTGATGCATGAATTGTGAATACCTGAGACTGAGGCTGAGCTGATGACTCTGCCACCTCCTCTCCAGGAACACAATCACCTGCAAAGATATTAAGATAAAACAGAATGTTATAGACACTCTGTCACTTTAAACCTAAATGATTTAGGATTTTGATTTTTATTGGCTTTATGTTTTCTGTTTACATGGTATATTGTTGGACAACAAAGACCTAAGCTGTAATTCTTGCTCCACTTTCATCTATCCTTCAAACACCTTCAAATGTATGCCCAAGTTATTTGATCATTTTTAAAAGTCAAAAATCCATGCTAATAAAGCCTTTGAATACCAAAATATTAAAAGAGCAGCTGTGGTGTGTTTTTCATTGACGGTGCCATTTGCATGTCCTGGTACATGGACTTCTACTTGTTTGGAACGACTGTAAAGGAGTAAACGAAGAAGATGGAAAGGAAGTTGTTCAGTTGTGTCAAATTTAAACAAGACGTTACACACAAGAATTTTTGCATTTACTAGTTTATGTGTTTAATTGTATTCCAAACCTGTAGACTTGAGTGTTTTTATGACAGTGAATTCTGCACTTCAAACTACACTTGATATGTGGAGGCCAAGCCAGGGACCAGAGTTAACAGTTAGAAAAAAAGTTTTATACTCTCTGGGCAACCTTTGTTCAAATGCATCATCCCTTCCAAATAAAAAAAAACTCAGATTCAAACCGTGTTGTACCTTTGTCCTTCCTGATGGTAATAGTGTCATCACTCATCTCCTGCTGCCTGACCAGTGCTTTGAAGTCTTCCAGCACAGTGGCTCTCACAGACATGGTTCGACCTGAAGAGGAAATTTACTTTGGTTTCAACATTATTGTTATTATCGATACATGTCATATGATAATTTCCTATTATATTCGTTATCAGATGACAAAGAAATGAGGTCACAAAGTGTTTCTGTAGATCTATTTTGAGCGTCCACTTACTGTAAAGTTTAAGTGAGATGCTCTTATCGCCTGATGTTTTCGTTTTGCTCATTATCATTATGGCATACTCGTTGTAGTTTGTGTGAACCACGTAGGCATCCACGTCTGAATCCCACTCTGTTAAAAGGACGAGGAAGAAGGTCAAAACAGTAAAAACTTCGTGGGTTACATACACGGAACAGAGGAAGAGAGCTGGGTCAGCTGTATGCAGAGAGAGACAGAGAGACGCACTTGAGATGTGGTAGAAGAATCGACCCGGTGTGGAGGTCAGCTCGTAGTCCCCAGTCATCTCCCTGCAGGTTCCATGTCTGCACACACACACACCAAAATCTCTTAGTAGAGGAACAAAGTGTGTGTGATGTGTTGCCTGTGCATCTTTACATATGATGATGATTATAAATATAATTGAACACATTTTTGAGGGACAATATTCACTACAGTAATCAGCAGTAAGCATGGTCTACGGTCTGAATACATCTGACAGTTGCCTGTACATTTATATGATATATATATATATATATATTAAAACCCTCTATTTTTATTTCCAGTATTACCTGTCTGTTATGTGAGCCGATCACAGTTGAAAAGAACTACACGAATTACACATGCAAAAAGAATAAAAACATGCAAAAGTGGCATCTAGTGGGAGAGCTCCAACTTGGTTATCTCCTGGTCATGATGGCATACATATCACAGTTATTGTGTTGTTAATACCCTTACACTGCATACAAGTAGAGATACGAATGTAGAAATTATCTGTATGCAGTTAGGGCTTTATTCCAAATAGTATTTGTTTTTCATGGTGGTAAAATACATTATTTTAAACTGCTGTGTAGTATAATATGATAATAAATGTGTGCCCACATTTTTCTCATAAATATGCTTAAATCAGTTTATTTCTTTTACATTGTAATACGTTATTTCACATTGATGAGAAAGTGTTTCTAACGTAACAGGATAAGCAAAGCGTCTTGTCAGGGACAAACATATTATATAATTGAGTTATACATGCTTGTTTTGTTTTTTTTGGCCTAAGATGAATTGCAAAACCTTGTATGGAATATTCATTTGTAAATATTTAAGTGTTTTAACAGGTATTGTTTACGTTAATGTAACTGATAAGAAAGTACTTCTAACTTCTAAAATACTTGTATTTTGCTACATTTTTCATAAGATGTGTAGTTGTTTGTGGTTGCGCGTTGCGTCCTTTTCTTGCAAACCTGAGTACAGTTCGAGTTGTCATGATTTTGCCTTCAGTGGAACCCGCTTCCAGTACCAGTTTACCGATGGCTGCATCTCCTCGATGATGTCGCATATGGGGACATGTACTTGCCGAGGCAACATCATGCCATGTTCCTAGAAACTGTTGAAAAAACACAACATGATATATTTACATTAAACTAACATAGTAAACATACCTGTAACTGAAATAGAAAGGGTTGGCTTAGTTTTTACATAGATATTGTTTATCCTATTTTATCGTTATTTTTAACCCCATTTGACCTCGTATAAACAAAACTCTCGTCCTGCTTTCTTTAAACAGTCAGAATAACCACTCTTAGAGAAATAAACCCTGCATTTGACATGTTCTACACCAGCAGTTTTACACCATCAGTTTTACATTCATCCTGATGCTAATTCTCTGTTGCTTTTGTAGCTCAAAATTACTGACACATTTTTTATGATGGTGATGTTATGCTGACATAGATGTACTCAGTGCAGTTAGTACAGATTTTATTTTTTTTCTGGGGCGGGATAGCCTAGTGGCTAAACTGTGTGCCCTATCGGGGGCTACAGTATTCGTAGCAGCAGCCATGGGCTCGAATCTGACTTTGGCCCTTTGCTGCATGTCATCATCCCCCACTCACTCATCCCAACATTTCATGTACCTCTTGAGCTGTCCCATCCAAGAAAGGCACCCCCCCCAAAAAGGATTTTATTTCTAATGCATTTTGTATACAAGATGTAGATTTCCAGCTTGTTCTATGGGGATTATTTTATCCACAACATATAGGTAAAAATAACTTAAATCATAACAGAAAGAAAAGGGTGAGAAAACACTTTAAGTGCAGTAAGTAGTGCAGGAGTAAAATTTACAACACATGAGTAACAGAACATAGAACACAAATAGGGAAAATAACATGCACAACTTCATAAAGGAGTCACTAACCTGGGTCAGATCGAAGTTCTCCTGAGTGGTGTAAAGAGGTTCTGGGAGTACAGGAAGTCCTTGAAGGGTCCATGTCCACCCTAAGACCAGCAGGGACACCAAAGTCACTGCATACTGCATCCTGTCAGCCTGTGTGTCCAATCGTCTGTGAGAGAATTCAAGTCGGAGACACTAAAAACAAGAAACACATCACCCTCTTGCCTGATTTTACCTGGATGGGACATTGACCTATGTTTTGTGTGCAGTAGCCCCGCATTCAGTCACACAGCCAAGCAAAAAACAAATAAGATAAAGAGCAAAGTTCTTCTTCTCTCTCCATTTGAGCTCTGACGAGCCTCGGCAGCTGACCAATTAAACATTGGACTTTTTGCAACATCAACAAATCAATAAACACAATCATCAGAGAGACTAACAAATAAAAACTGCATGATATTTACCACTTATTGTAAAGTTGTGTATGTTATTACCAGTTTTCATCATTTTTTTTTGCAAGAGGAGACTTTATTTGAGAAGTTGTTGGTGAGGACAGTCGTAGTGTTTGGCTCTTTACCTGTAAGATTATCGTGCAAACACAGCTCTCTAAATGGGCCAAAATAACTTAAACAACATCACTTAAATTTTGTTGCACATTAATTATAAATTTCTGTTAGGACAGAAAGACAATTTCAACCAAAATCTTTAAATGTGTATTGGCAAAGTTACCAACCCTGCTTTTTACCTTTGACTTTCAAACAAGAGTAATGCATTACAACAATCTTTACATGAGGCAACAGGATTACCTCTTGAACCCTAAACTTTTGGTTGCTGTGTTAAATAAACTCATAGGCCTAATAACACTCTCTGCTTCACTGGTTCAGCATATTGGCTTGTTGCCCACTTGATCTGCCCCCATCTGTCACTCATGCAGACCTACAATTGATTCAATTTGACTATGAACAAAAAAGTAATTGTGTTCAAACAATGCATTGATGCAGTCTTACTTTGCTGATACCTGTCCTTGAATAAGCTTATACTGGTATATTTTCTGTTTTAGTAAGTGTTACACTGTTACACTGAATGGATAATGATATTACTGTTAAGTTGTTGCCACAGACTGTCCTAGAATCACAGACTCTCATTTAGTGAGCTAATCCATTAACACAATTACACAGACACTGAGCCCAGAGCACCAGACAGGTCTTCTTATCACTAATCTCTTGTTGTTGGCCGTGTGTGGTGTAGAGAGTAAATCTTTTGGTTGAACAAGCTGAACCAGTCATCAGAAATGATCATTTCTTCACAGTTCAGTTGAACAATCAGTTGCAAATGAATATAGACGGAATCAGCGACTGAAGAAGTCAAGCACGTCATTCTGTCACAGGTGGAACAGCGATGTGGTTGGCTGAGCCTGAGACTCAGATGTGTTTACAGTAAGGGAGTCATTCATGTTTACAGATTCGTTCACTAAACGCACAACAGTGAACGTGAGCCCTGGCAGACAGTCCAATGAAAGCTTCTCACTACTGACGGAAAGAAGAAAAAAATACATTAAAGACTCCTTCTCCACTTAAAGTGAAACATTATTTACACGTTTCAATGTTGGTTTATTATAGGAAAAAAAAATCTTCAATCGCCAAAGAAAAATCAAACATAATCTAGAAAAACTCTTAAAATGCACAATCGTAATTTCTAGAGACGGTAGCATTACTCAAAATATATAGCTTGATATTATAATTTCATGTAGGCTACCGGGCTGCTTCTCCCGGATGTTATTTCCAGATTATAAAAAAACACAACAATGTTTAACGTATAGGCCTACAAACAAGTGAACGGTTTTCTTTTAGCTAATAGATATAAAAATATATTTATAAATCTTACTACCTCACCTGCTTCTTAACGTTGGTCTGTTCTCGGTTCTCAATGGAAATGAACTGAACGTTAAGCTGTGTGTAAATTCAAGATAAATGGGACTAAGCAGGTGAAACTCAGGTCACGGACTGAACGAGTCCCTGAACAAATCTTTTTAACGATTCTTTTATAAAGACAAATCCCAATTATTTAGTAGCCTACATGACGACAAAAAAACTGATGTAGCCATAAATCACTGATGTTTATTCCATTAAAATGCATGCTCAATTCTGTAGAGTACCAACATTATTTAAGGAGACATAATAGCAAAGGAAATGAATTAGAGTATCAATGCGATACAGTACCACTTATTAAATGTTGCAGGCTAATTATTGTAGTGGTAATTAGTGATAGTGTTTAGGTCTCCCTTTTTATTTCTTTTTTTTTCATCTTTAGTTTATTTTATGTTTAAAAAACAAGAGGTTCTGTATGGATAATCTCCTTCAGCTGGACAAAGATATATCTCAAATACCAGAAAGGCCAATCACTAAACCAAGAAAACATTCAGATGAATAACACAAAGGGCTTTTGGATCGACACACTGTTAAGTAAGGTGGGATCCAACCATCATGAGAGAATATGGAAACATGGAAGGACAAGAAATATCATTAGACAGGGAAAAGGTGCTTGTGAGTGAGGAAAGACATTCTCTAGTCTTTTTCTCAGGAAATGATTTTGATGAAAATATTTCTGCTAAGAATGAAATATGTGCACATGAGACATTTACGGATTCAGCACTTCTTTAGTAATGAATTAGGGAACTGAGTAGGGAGAAGGTTCAGCAAGCAACTGACATGGTCAAAAGAGTGAAATTCTTATGGATTTAAAAAGTATAATGAGATGCTAAAATTGCATTGGTGTTTTCATTGTGTCATGCTATTTCTATGTGTAGCTTTTTGCAATGTTGGAATTTGTTTGGATTTTACAGGGAGCCTTTTATAAAATGTAGCCAGGGACAATGGATGAAACTTAGCCTTTTGGCTTACTGGTATATTAACTGAAATGTAAATAAGCATTTTTTTTTTTTTACAACAGTGTTTTAACACCTAGCGTTTAAAATGGGTACTGCAGAGTAAATTGAATGTGGATCCCCCCACCAGTTTGCCAGCTCCACATTGGCCCTGGAACCTGAATAACAATCACTTTGACCATTAAATTCAGTCAAGCATGAACAAACACCTAAATGAAAAAGTGCCTTACATTAGGCCTATGTGGAGAGTCAGTGTTGACAGTACAGTGGTGTGTTCAGAAAACATTAGAAAATGTTTCTCACAATGCATTTATAGAACAAGGACACAATAGTGTTTCGAGTGTTTTGTGTGTGATGTTCCTCCTCTTCAGTATTCAACAGGATCTCTCCCCCTGAAATATCAAAAAAAAAAACATTTATTCATGTTCTCAAATAAAATACAGTGTATGTTGTATGTTTTCTCTTGATTTTTTTTGCCATTCACAGAATAGCATGATTTTGTGTCTGTCTAAGAACCTGATTTTTTCATTTTTTGTCAACAAAGATACCCTAAAGGAGACATAGACCAGGACAGTGTCACAGGTCATGTCTGACTATTGCATTCTGCTAACTAGGTAATGAAAATCTCTGAGTACATTGAAAAATGCCAAAGATAAAGCGACAAAAATACCCTTTAATGGATTTATCACAATTCTACACTGCTGTAAAACACTTGTGGGAAACAGTGTGTGATATATAATCAAATCATAAGTCACTGTTAACCCTCACCTTGTCAAACATTACCGGCATCCACCTCCTGAGCAGGAACCCAAGCTTTATTGGTTGCCCTCTTGGAAACTAAAATCTAGATTACAGAGACATAAGAAACTTTTGTTTAGAAACTCTAAACAAATCAGAGCTGGGGTTTGAATTCAAATGGTGATTCAGCACATCACATTGTGAGGCAAATACCTGAGATTTACCTGTGATGGGTTTTGTCAGCTGCTCACAAGGAACACACTCACCTGAGAAGACAGTAAGAAATGAAATGACAAAGATATTTGTGTCCTTGTGTCTATAGGAAGCCAAAAGGTATGACATTCGAGTTTCATACCTTATTTAGTTTTCACACTTTATGAAATGCAGGCTGACACTATTATAGAATGTATTGATTGTGTTAAAACTTTAAAGCTTTTCCTCAATATTTTTGTGTGTTCACCTTTGCTCTGATTTATGATGACGTCATCTTCACTCATTCCATGACGTCCGACCAGCGTTTTGAAGTTTTCCAACACAGCAGAACCCATGGTCATAGTTCGACCTGAAGACAACATTTCCACGACAACCTTGACATTCTTTAAACATTTAATAAGAAAAAGGTCAACAAAATAACTGATGAACTCGGGATTTTGTCACTCACTGTAAAGCTTGGCTTTGGTGGTTTGAATCCCTGATGGTTTCTCTGTGCTAAGCTGAAGCATCACTGCAAAACCATCATAGTTTGTCTGAATCACGAAAGAATCCACATCTGCCCCAAATTCTGCAGATAAAGAAGAGTTGAAATTAATTTGCATGATCCAGGCCCATTTTTTTTCCATTCATAAAAATCTGTTGATGTAATATTAAAGAATAACAAATTGGCTACTGTAGACTACTTGCAAAATGATGGAAGAATCTTCCAGGAGTGTCAGTCACACTATAATGTGTAGTTGTCTTCTCACATGAACCATTCCTACACACAAACAAACAACAGAAACATGAGTTACTAGTCATATGAGTTACACTCTCAATCACTCAATGCATTCTCAATGATTTCGACCTGTAAGTCTACAAGAATGCAGGTCTTACCGGAAACTAGTGGAAGTCATGGTGAAGTTGCCTGCCGTTGCAATTTGTTGCAGCTCCATTGCAACTATGGCAGGGTTATCCCTCTTGTGTGCCATGTAGTGAGGACAGGTAGAAACAACTGCTACCTCATACCACCTCCCCATGAACTGCAAGGACAACAAAATGTTGTCTGTTGACTATTTCAGAATAATATTCTGACTAATAAAAGGCCAATTAAGAGATAAAAGTGGATAACTTAGTTACAGAGTTACAGAATAAGAAATCTAAAAGGACGAATAAATAAAGTTGTCACATGAATAATACATGTAAGGGGAATGGAAAAACTAATGAAATTTGACACAGTCATATTGGTCTTAAAGAGGTTGTTTTAATTAACTCACCCTGCCCACATCGAAGCTCTCCTGTGGGATAACAAGAGGTTCTGTATTCACAAGGACGGCTTTCAGGGTCCAGGCTGACCCCAGGACCAGCATAGACACCAGACTCACCACACTCAGCATCCTGTCACACTCTGAGGTCAAACTGACGGTTCCTCCCAAAAACACCACAGAAAACTATCACTAAACTTAAAGAGCAAGGCTCTATTTCTCTTTGTCAGTTTTTCTCACTTGGTGTGTGTGTGTGCATGTGTGCAGGGGTGTGTGTGTGTGTGTGTGTGTGTGTGTGTGTGTGTGTGTGTGTTTTTGTGTGCACTAAATTTGTCCATGTGATTTTGTGTGTTTTGTATTTTGCAATGAATCACTGGACTTTAGAATCTGAGGTTAAAACAAACAACCAATCAATAGCCTCCATGTAAGAATTTAACAGCTGATGAATAGTAGGAAAAGGGCAGGATGGCTGTGTGCATTAGTCCACTTGATTTATTTAAATTGAATTTACATCAAGTTGCTTAACCACATTTCTAACAGAATCGAGGTCATCTTCAGGAAAGTTAGCTTTAGCATGAGCAAACTAAAGGGGACTACAAGGTCTGGTTCACAGCAGAGTGTGTAAAATCTGCTCCCTGGTGGTCATAGATATGTGCTACAACACTAACATTGTGTCTGACATTACATGGCTCAAAAATAAATAAAGATCATGAAAACGTAAATATGGCTAGCGTACTGTATTGACCCTGTGTGGAGGTACATAGGCCCATTGATTATCCCCAGAGTAACAAGCTATGACATGATTATATTTGATGAGTTTAATACATAGATTTAATAGAAGTTATTTATCAACTACCACAGTAAAACTTTTTTTTTATTCTTTATGGTCATTCACCAAAAGAAATAAAAAAAATGAAATGAATGTCAAAAATGTAAAAGCCAACAGAAAAGAGGATAATGAATGCATTGTACAAAGTCAATATTTGCTGCTGGTGATCTTTGTAGCCACAATGATGATGTTCTTTTTTAGAGGGTTTCTTTGTAGACGTTCATCGTAAATGCTGGGAAAAGTGGACAGGAAAATACAAAGCAGGAACCACCTCATCTCAGGTACGCAGGGGAACCTACAAGGTGCATCAAAAAACATTTCATTTTCAAGATTTGTGTGTTGGTGGTGGGTGGGGGGGTTAAAATCCCACAATTTCAAAATAAAATAACAACAAAGACTCACAGTTCATCCAGATCCTGAAGGTGGGCAATTTTCTGTTAGCGAAAAAAAAAAAAAAAAAAAGGCATATGAGGCAGTGGCAGGATTACATCTCTAAACACATGTCATGTTGACTGTAGATGTATTTTTCACGTGTGTTCCTGCTACTTACCTGCAGGAGGAGGAGTCAGAATAGATGCTGCAGGGAAACCCCGGGACAAGGCGAAGGCTTTAAACCTGTTAATGATATTGTTTCTGACAGTGTGAGAGCGACCTGTGGGTGGACAGACAGACAACAGAGTTTAAAAGATGTCCCTCTTCAGCTCACATGCTAAGATGTAACTTAAAAATTCACTTTAAAGTGCGTGTGGTTCTTACCGTAAAGTGCCACCTGTGTGTACTCTCTGTTGAAGACTTTGTTTTTGAGGACCAGAGCGTAGTCGGTGTAGTTTGTGTCTACGACTGTGATGTCCTTCACCGTGTTGTGGCCTGACGTACAACAAACATACAGCTTATTCATTGACTTAACCAAAGACAGGGAGAACGAATGAATAGAAATGTGTGTGAGTGACAGATTGTACAATGCGCGAGAAAAACATCTAAAGCAAAAGTTAATGGGTCTTTATGTGGAAGATGAATTTGGATATAGGATTTTAAAAGTCAGATATCAGAAACATTAACGAAAGGTAAAAGAAAATCATTCCAATATGTCTTCCCTGTTTAGTTTATTCTCTGATTAGTTATACATGTAAATAATTAGAATTTCTCTTGCTGTTTTTTTTATCTCCTTGTTTTTGAGCTCATTACTCAAAAGTTCAAAACACAAATACAGGCCTTTTAAATTACATTAAACTGTCAAACCTTTATAATAAATGTTACATTAATTATGACATTTTCATAGGAAAATAATCAAAGAGTTCTAGAGATGTTTATTAAAATGTCAACTTAAAATAAAAACATTGGAGGGTATACAGCTATAGACTCTGTGTATTCAGGTCACTCAGGATCTAAAGCTCAAATTTGTTCAGATCAAGTCACATGTCCTTTCCGTCCTTCAATCACATAATCATATTAGTGAGATTCGTTAGATGTTAGGGAGACTCACGTGTGCTGAAGTATGTGAACTGTCCAGGTGTGTTGGTCTTCTCATACTGGTACACCTTACTCAAACATCCCATCGGTCTGAAGCACACAGAGGAAACACAGTCCGTCTCTATTTCTCTTTGGCTCTCACTTTATACTCTGCGTGATAACTTATGTCGTACTCACGTGGCGTCCCACATTGTCAGGTTGACGTTGCCGTTGGGCAGTGGTGTGATCATGCCCTTGGAGGCCTTCAGTTTATCTCTGAAGGGAATAAATTTGGGAGAGTCATAGGCCAGGCCAATCCGGTACCAACTCCCTGCAAACTGTACAAACAAAGAATTTCAGTTTGACTACTAAACACGCTTTATGCAGGTAACTGAAGAAATAAAACAAGTTAGGGACACATAGGTCACATTTTTTAACGTTTGATAATATGTTCTCGAGTCAACACATCCCAGGAAATGTAAAAAACAACAGTGTGATTTTTCTTATTTCTAGGCCCATGGGTTCCAAGTGGAAACGTAAAGCTTTATTTATGTTTAAATCTGAAAGAAGGCTCATTTATGTCCTAAAACAGGTGGAAGTGTATACTTTAGCTAAGTTAACCTAAGCAGCAGTAAATAGCCTTTGGAGACTATTTTCAGCTGCAGATTGTGTGCTGGTGTGTATCTCAGGAAACATAGAGGTTTTTGTTGGTGTGTAGCTCAATTTATATGTGTTTATTTATTTTACACTTGGACCAAAATACTGTAGAGCTCTTAGGCTCTTAGACACAAAGAAAACTGCAATATTTTTGAGTTAACTCACTTTTTCAATATTTTCAAGAGATTTGTCATCAAATCACGTTTGGCGTAACGTGCTTAAATGGCTGCATATACGTGAATATGTGTATTTTTGTAGTATACATCTATATTTAGTGTTCATGACCACAGTGAAAAACAAGTTGACTGTGTAGGTCCATATTGTGAACACTCCGGATGGATGGACGGGGAGTAAAAGTTATATTCTTTTGGAACATACTGACTTTATAAAAATTAATGTACATGTACATTGTCTATTATAAGCTATTAGTATTTATTTTAGTATTTTGCTGCTTTAGACTGTAATCTGTGGTTAAAAATCAGAAAGAAAACAGGAAATCATAGACCAAGTTTTGTTGTTTTCCCTGATCTGATCGATTTGATTGGCTCTCAAATCTGCAACAAGAAGGGAATGAAGATCTTTATTTTTGAGAGAGTTTTGTCATGTGGTATGGGACATGTCACAGGGACCTCCCTCTAGAAGAACAATGATTCACTTATTCGTTAATCAAAACAGTTTGTGTTAAGTTGATACAATTAATCCACACCTGTTTGCTTTGGGTCATGTAGGCAGCAGACACTGTTCTCAAATGTTGACTAAACACACAAATATAGAACCATGCGCACAGTGTTACTCATAGGGACACACTCACTTATAGAAACACACCAACGTCTACAAACACACACAGAAAACAGAGTTAAAAAATTGAGTCACTAAATAGCCAATGTTAATTTCACTTCCAAAAGCCACTACGATGTAAATTCATTAATGCATAAATACTTAATCAAAATGTGTGTGTCTGTCTGTTACCCTCTGCAAGTTGAAGTCTCTCTGTGGCTTCACATCAGCGTGCACCATCACCCCGCACATCACCATGACAACAGCAACCGCAGTGGTCCTCATGTCTGCGTGCAGATAAGGAAAAGTTGGTAGGACCTGAAAGGTGTAGAGAGGGTATCTGACACGAGCCTGAAGTGAACTAAAGGCAGCTCACACACAGGTACAAAGTGGCAAAGACCGTGGCAATGTTTGCTTTGCTCGTTGATCCACCCACCTGGTCGTCAGCCAATCATCTTCAGGGAGCGAGGAACAGTGGGCAAGTGTTGAGGATGTGTTTCCAAAACAAGCCCCAACTGGCCTTCAACTTCCCACATGTGCGGGAATAAATGATGCCTGTGGTTTCTTTGCATTAGCTGAAGCTCATGTGCAGAACACTCAACCAAGGTTTCATAAGACTTTGTCACACTTTTAAAGAAACACCAAGGAGACTCACAGTTATTTGCTTAACTGGAAGTTTTAGATCCATACTTTATCGATGCACAAACACAAGCAATAATTTCTGCTTGCAGAAGTTATCTCAAAGTTCAAAGTCAACAAAATGCACTTGAAGTTTGAAAAAATAAACATAATGCAAAATGGCTCAATTGTATATAATTATAATGATGCATTGATATTTAAAAGTCCTGTAAGCAGATTGTAACTAGTTATGAAACAGACTTTAATGAATTGTGTGCCTTTAAATGACTAACAACAGCAAACCAGAGCACCAGATGGACATTTTCTGCAGGATAGGTGTCAGTGATTAACTGTGTACTGCAGAAACAGTCTTCTTCTTTTACATGTTCAATGGTGTACAAAAACTGAACTGACATATTTAAAATAGGTTCTGCTGTAGAGTACTTTTCCACCACTGTTTACGGCTTCATGTTTGGCTTAAATTCAGGTTTGAGAAGGCAAGTTTGCACAACTACAGGATGAAATGCAAACTCTTATAATTGCTCATGTTGTGACAGGAAGAACCATTCCTTTCTATGAAAGATAGAATGAAATGCTGTTATCAAAGTCTAATTGTGGAACGTATTTGTATACTCAAATTTCTATTGAAATCTTTATTTCCCATCGTTTTATCAGTTGAGTAAATGCTAAGTTATCAAAAACATTTACCAATAAGCTAATCATTAAAAGTAAAATGATAAAAATCTATGTAAGTATTCATAAAGCTGAGTAGGACATGACTGAAATGAATGCTGTGCCTAAAAGTAAGAAGAGTAAACAAACAGATGGATGTTGAACATGTTTGGAGGGAGATGAACTTGCTGAATAAAAGAAGTCATTGTTGAGTTCCCTGGAAGTCTAATTTGATTGCTGACAGGATATCAAATGTCCTAAAGGGACAAGTTAAAACAAGTTCAAATTCCACTGTATGTGAACTTTGAATTCATTTTAGAACTGATCATAAAAGAGGAGAGGTGGAGAGGTGCAAAATCACCTCTCGGGCACTGCTGAGGTGGCCTTGAGCAAGGCACCAAACCCCCACCAGCTCAGGGGGACGTTCGCAGTGGGGGCAGCCGCTGCACTCTGACATCTCTCCATTAATGCATGTCCACAGGTCCTGATTCTGCATGTGTGGGATTCAGGCCTGTGTGTGAGAAGCATGTCTCTACAATAACAAGAGTGTAAACTACAATTTCCCCCTCTGGGATGAATAAAGTATATATAAAATTAAAATAATAAAGGAAAGAAGTGATGCACTTTACTAGGGAGTTCAATTACAGGAAACATCCAGGTGACAAACTGAACTGCTTGACCTGGATTAAGGGGCAGACAAGTTGTTGGGCAAAACAAGTTTTGCAATATTCTTAGCACATGATTTTAACGGTATCCAAAAGTACATGTTTTTGCAAAGAATTTCGTAACCCCACTTCACTGTCTCACAACCTCACAGGGGGTCCCGACCCCACTTCGGGAACCACTGGCCTACTACTAAGAACGCTTAGTTTTGTGTTAAACACCTTCCAACATTGGAGGATGCTTAATGTTTGAATGTTTGAAATTATGAACAAGTGCTGATGTAGTAATGTCTTGGGAGCATGATTGTGCAAATGTTTGGTTAACCATTGTTTGTCTTGTACCACAGTGTTTTCTTTCATAACGTACTTGCCCTTGTTTATGTTGTTTTCTTGTGTCATGTGAGGCCACCTGTGCAGGGAGCCATTTCTGTGCAGGAAGCGTTTGAAAAATTAACTACTACATCTTGTAGTATTACCCGTAAGTATCTGGTTGATCTAAAACACAGCAGTCAGACATTCATCTGCTCAATCACAGACCAGTGGTACAACAATCACAGCCTGAGTGAGCAATTTAAATAGTTTTTTTTTTTTTATTAATAATGATTCTTTGCAGCACTGCATTTATTTCATTCTTTTGAAATGCTTGATGTATACAGCGAGCCTTCAGTGGACAAGAGGGCATCAGTGCGTGCACACCTCACAGACCTCCCCTAAACACTCTGCAAGAGCCGAAAGCTGCCGCCTGTGCAACAAGACCATCAAATTAAATAGAAATAATAAGAATTAAAAAAACAAAACAAAAAAAGCAATCTTTCACTCACATAGGCAGACATGTACAAACGTGTTTCCTTCTCTAGCACTGCTGGATGTTCCTGAGGAGCACTGCAGGGAAAAACCGGCAAACCAAAATTGCACAAAAAAGCAGAACTGTTGATCAGAGTCATGAGGGACATTCTGAGACAGAAATGTGAGAAAGCATAGTTGTTTAGCCAGGGCGTCTGACGTGTGCCTGGTGTGCAATGACAGCTGTATAATCTAAACTACACATTTAAGGTGACATTCTTGTCATTTTCAGAGTTAACTGTGAAACATTTGATAGAAAATTACATTTTCACCAATTAATTCCAATTTACAGTTCTTTAAAGTCTACCCATTACAGTAGGTGCAAAAACTGCATGAGAGAAGCTGGTATGTGTATGTGGCTTTCTGACTTTGTGAAGACCGATTGCTGAGGTCACAGCGCCCCCCTACGGTGGGTATGTCTCAAAATATCAACACTGTCCTGAAGAAATGTTTTTCATGGATTGCTGCGTTTGCAGTTTGCTATCTACATTTGGAAACATGTAAACCACCTACTGGTCACCATGGACAACCGCGTGATCCAGAAAAGGTGGCTCTCTGGCTGGTTCCTAGTGCCCTTTTTTTATGACTCCCCCCCCCAAAAAAAACAACAACAAAAAAAACAACAACAACAAACAAACATTGCCATTCGATTGTCTTGTATCCCCCTTTTAAAGCAAAATCACAAAGCTATGAATCCAGACAAATAAAAACAAATCAAAGGTATTTAGCAGTGAAACACTCAAAGCATAATTAACAGTTCTTTCAAAAATAATAATTTAAACTCAAAAAAAAGAAAGAGAAAGTAAAAAGGAAACATCTTTTTCAGAGTGCTCTACTGTGCGGCTGTTCAGACAGGGGTCTGCGAGTGAAACCCTCAGGCTCAAGCATCATAACAGCCAGACTGTTCCCTTAGACACAACATGTTACGTTACAACATCATCATCATCATTGGTCACTCATTTTTTTGATTCTTGAGACATTCATGAGGAACATTTCACACTCATCATTAAAGAATAAACACAAGTGAGAGAGACTCTTTGAACTAAGAACACAGAGGAAGCAGCGATGAATTTCCAAACGTCAATTTTTCAATCAGCTGCACTTGTGAGTGCAAAGTACGAATTCTGCGAGCCGTTTTGACCCTGCTGACAATCCCCCCCCCCCCCCCCCCCCCAGCAGGAAACAAAGCGCCCTAAGCATCGCCACGAGGAAAAGAAAAACATTTAAATGAATGCATCCTCTCAATACAGCCAGTCTTCATAAGACCTGTTACACAATGTAAGCAAAAGTCAGACTGACTTTGTTGAGGCGACTGAGGAAAAGGTCAAAGAAGTCACGGGGGGGAATGGCAGACTATACAAGACACGTCAGTAAAAGGTTTCAGAGAACCGTGTGTGTTCAGTTGAAGATTTGTGTCGCCAGTCGGAGAAAAGAAACACTCCATCAGCCTCAAATCAAACTTCAATTGGGAAAAAAATTGAACGACAAGTTTGTACCGTTATCAGAAATTCTTGAAGGGAGGGCGATCGGTCGACAAAGGACAGGTTTGACATGGTGAATAAGAACGAGTGCGCGGCAGACTGATAAAAAGGCTTCACATGAAAGGTGCTGAACGAATGGGAACTTTAGAGAGCCATGACGAGAACCAGAGTGACCACATGAGGCAGAAAAGATAAATCATGGTTAGAGTAAGAATGAAGTTAAGCCTCAAATCCAAAGACAGACTCAGGTCTCCTTGCACCTGACTGGACGGAGGATTTTCAGAATTAGACAGACGTTTACGCAAATACGTATTTGACAGGGATCTTGGAAGCGACAGAGCAGATTACAGTAAGTAAAATAGAGGAAATGAGTGAAGTTGAGTCAGACATTGGGGAGCCATACAGAGACTATTTTTGGGGCCAGGGCCTGTGAATCTGGGAGCTGAACTCACAGTAAGGCACAGTGCTCTGTTTGTGGTTGGTGATGCTCATTCATGCTGCTACAACCTCTGATGGACAACAATGGACAAAAAAAAAAAAAAAAACAGATGACAAAGCACATTTTCTCTTCTTCTGCTTTTCTTCACACACCTCACAGTTAACAATATCCCCATCCTCAATCTTTGGATCTTTGGGCTCACTTGAAAACCCTCTTTCACCCCAGAATATTAGTGGAAACAGTTGTTTGTCTATCAGGAGATTTGGTGCGTCTCTGTCTTCAGGTCAGGTTCTCTTTCTTCTGGTGTTTCAGGAAGTGGTGCACATGTCCTTAGATCGGTGTCTTTACGGGACAAAATCGGCAGATAGCATGTCAGCTCGGTGTGTGAAAATGTCCTGTGTCTGTGTGGGGGAAAAAAAAACAAAAAAAAACGTAAAAGACGTATTTAGCCCAGGATTGAAACCAGTCGGATCACTTGACTTTGTGTTCCAGCAGCTGATATAAAATGTGCTCTGCACCTTCAGGGTGGATACATCTGGACTAACATAACGCAAAAAAAACCGTGAAAGTCAAAAGAGAAAGCTTTTACAACGTCGTAAATCACTGAGAGTTTCATATTTTCTTAAATATGTAAACAAACACTACAACAACTTAAATATATTTGGTGTGATGCAGACATGTTTAAATGAGAAGCTTTGTTTTGTATCAGCCTTAATGTGCTGCTGTTGATTATTGCACCGCCTATGCTGGAGCACTATTGCACTTTTGTGAATCTTTCAGCTTCAACCACTGGGCTAAATCAAATCCCTCAAACCCTTTACAATGTTCCCTTTTGAAAAAGAAAAAGACAACACTAAAAAGTCCTGTTAACCTCAGACACAGAGCTTGTGGCTAACAGTGCAGGTGGAGTCCGCGGAGGAGGCTGCAGTCTTTCACACCAACAACATCTTCCTGATAAATCAAAGAAGGTCCCTCTGTTGTCCCAAACACTTTTTTGTGCTGAATCCATGCTCGTCCTCAGCACACTGCGAGTCTGTGGTTATCTGTAATTGATTTGTTTTAAATTATTTTGCATTCTTGATGCCAGGCAGCTCCGTACACCAGCTGTTTGCTCCAGCTACACATCTGGACCAGGACTAACAGGTGTGGTTGTCTGAGGTCGCTGTGTGCGGGGGGACTTGTGTGGCTATGAAGTGTTAGGAGTTCAAGTTACCAAATAGACCAAGTGAGCGACTCTCTCTGTGTTTGCTGAGGTAGCGAGAGGAGTTGCCGAGGGGACATCAGCCGCTGGACGGATAGGAGTGGTGCTGAGTGTGGCGTGCATAAGTCTGATTTCAAAGATTTCTAAGAGCAATGTGGTTTTATGAATATAATGTGTAGGTGTGATTGTAGGTTTATAAATGTTTGTTAATGTGTTGGCATTTGGAGTGTGTGTGTGTATGGCTATTACTTTGTATGCATTCATGTTTATCCGGATATGGTCCTTCATTCCTGGTCATCCAATAATATCTGTTTTTTTTCTCTATCTGTTTGAATACGTGTGTGCCTGTGTGTTTTTACATGTATTGTTCAGCCCGGTCATCACAATTTATGTTTCCCTGTCAGTATGGAGCGGTAAAGCTCCTCGTCCAGCTGCACATAGCGCCCTCTGCTGGAATCCAGGAAGTACAGTCTGTCGGACACTGCTGTGGGATCAAAGCTGTCCCGGCGCAAGTCCGTCTTCTGAAACTTAAACGTTCCTAAGAGAGAAACAGAGAGAACCGGGTAAGCATTTTATTTAGCTCAATTAGCCGTTTTTGAATTACAGCACGTTCTGCTTTCATTGACTATTTTAGTGCAATACACGTTTAATGTAGATGTCCTTCATGAGACACAGAACAGAGTGTAGTCATGTTATAAATCCGCATGTCATATTGTTTCTTTTCCCCAATTGGCTATTAAAAGATCACTTCACCTGTCTTGTTGACCTCTGGCAGGAAGCGGAGGAATACCGGTCTTGCATACGGAGGCAGAGCCTTTTCCATGTCCTTCACAAACTTCTCCAGGTCGGTGGAGTGAGATGGATCAGCGATGGCTGCCATCCCCAGCCTTTCCCTCCGCTCCTGTGCACACAGAACAGAGACGTTTAACATCAAGCAAGTCAGAAGTCAGGAGCACACTTACGTCTTTACAAAGTGTCGCAGCTATACATCAGGGATTGTAGTCACCTGTTGTTTAGTTGATTGTCTAACTTGGCTCCTAAGCAACATAAACATCCTCTTGGAATATCTGCTCTAAATAAACAAGTAGTCTTAACTCATCACAGCAGCTTGGAAGAAGTACCTCAGATGTTTTCTCCACTACAGCTCAGATTAATATGGGATGACATTTAAACACCATATTCAATGAATTTATCCAATCATTCGCCCATGAACTGATTCTAATGACACAAAGGCAGCTGCTATTTTAGCAGTGCCAACTCTTTAACAGGTCACAACAAAATGACACATGTTAGGGATTGACAAAGCAGCAACCTTTAGGGCTGAGAAATACAATCAAGGAAAATGCCAAAAAAAAAAAAAAGAGCAGAATTTGAAAGATTTATAGCTTGGTACAAACAACTGTTTGGCTCTTGCAGCTACAGGGTGAATTACGGAAATAAATCACATGTTTGAATTATATTATAAAGGCCTAAAGTTATGCATAATAAAAGGTGCATAGTGACTTTTAATGACAGATGGTTGCCCAGAGCTGTGTGCTTTCATCTTAGCTAAATCAGTCACTGGCTTTGGCCATGTACAGTGTGTGTGGATGGTACCTCATGGGGGTTTTCATGCAAATATCAGCCAAATAATGTAAAGCTCGCTGAGCGGTTGATCATAATAACAGGCCAAACAAGAAGTCTTTGCTCCCTTTTTTTTAAAGTAAATAAAAAATGTAGTTTAATGTTATGTGTGTTTTGTTTTTGTTTTTTCGCTATAGAGCATCTCTCCTTCAGAGAAGAAATTAGAAGAAGTCATAAATCGGTTATTCACTGCTTGGATATGTGAGCGAGCAAGAAGTCTGCAACGCCCAACAAGCTCTATCACTTTCTTTAGTCTAACTGTGAAACAACTACGGTCAGCATCCATCAAAAAGAGTGTCATCATTCAGCTGCTTATAAATGAGCCCATGAGAGTGGACTGTTTAGCTTAACAACTTGGCTTTTGTTGACCCCTCGCTTCTTTCTAGGGGCCTCTCTCTCATCCAAATATTAGCAACCTCTGGCTCCAGACAACCAGCACGGCCACGCCAAGAACCCCGAACTTGAGGCTTTCAAAAGGTCAGTTTACGAAAAAAAAACACGGGTGACGTCTCGGTTTCTACTACTGTTATTTTTTAAGGTCTATACTTTAATTTGAATCAAGTACATATTCCAGCATGTGTATATGAATAGACTTTACCTGGTACTTCAACGCCATACACCACCACATCTTTCATGTCCAGCAGCCTGCTGAGAGTCCCCCTCCCACCTCGGTCCGTCGAGACGTTCTCTCCTTTCCAGCGGAAAGTGTCTCCAGTGCGGTCCTTGAAATACATGCTGCCGCACTCATCCATGATCAGCACATCACCTGGTCAGAGGGAGGATCATGTATGTAATCAGCATGAGACGCATGTACAGTAACTCCATATGTATGTAAAGCTGGTTTTTACACATGCGCCCTTGAAGTAAAAAAATATAAAGAAAGTAATGCAGGCTATCCCTGTTGGATGGAAGCTGGGGTCCCAGGAGGCAGGACAAAAATGGTGCAGATATGGCAGATGAAGCAATAGTGCTGCTTGGAACTCTACATTGAGATTACACCGGTCACGTACCGGTTCCAGGATATAAACACTATCACTCTCACTTGCGGTGAATGTTCCTGAATATTCTTTATATCTTCAGTAAAGGATTGGAGATGTGGAGTGCTGCTCACCCTGATCTCATGGAAAACCTTTCAGGACTTGTGTGCAAGCGTGAAAGAGGCCTAAGTGACTCTTACCAGAGAGATACGCAGTGTCTCCTTTCTTAAAGACACTTTGGGCAATCTTCTTGCTGGTTGCTGATTGGTTGACGTAGCCATCAAACCGCCGAAGAGGGTCATTCTGAATGATCCTGCCGACAAGCTGGCCGGGCTCGCCTATAAAGAGAGAGAGAGAGGAGAGAGAGAGGAGAGAGAGGAGAGAGAGAGAGAGAGAGAGAGAGAGAGAGAGAGAGAGAGAGAGAGAGAGAGAGAGAGAGAGAGAGAGAGAGAGAGAGAGAGAG